>NC_057804.1:476103167-476106764 GCF_018294505.1 Triticum aestivum | reverse complement strand
CGGTAATATATGAAGCATACCGGTAACTTACATACAAACATCACGGTAACTTTGACCAAAAACTTTTCCTCCTCGGCAACTTATGTGAAAATTGCACAGTAATATATGAATCATATACTGAAAACTTACGTAAAATCACTGTGATAACTTTCACAAAGTCGGAAGTTTTTTGTTCAAAAACACAACCAGATCGAGTAACTTATGCGAAAATAAAATGGTAATATAGGAACCGCATACCCAATAATTTACATGCAAAGACCGTGGTAACTTTGACCAAGGGGGGGGGGAGTTGTTGAAAACCCCGGTAACTTATGTGAAAATAGCACGGTAATATACAAACCACATACTTGATAACTTATGTACAAACACCTTGGTAAGTTTAACAAAGTTGTTGAAGAACATTACCACCCCACTTACTTATATGAAAATAACACAATAATATATGAACCGCATACCCGATAACTTACGTACAAACACCGCGGTAATTTTGATCAAGAGTGAAAAAAGTTGTTGAAAAACATAATCCTGCTATCTTATGTGAAAATAGCACACGATAATATACGCGCCATGTACCCGGTAACTTATGTTCAAAAAAACAAACACTGATAAGTTTGACCTAGGAAGGAAAAAGTTGATGAAAAACATACTACCGGTAACTTATGTGAAAAATACTGCGATCATACCAACATGGAATCTACTTTCAAAGATCTCATCACGATGAATCTTTTGTTGGGAAAACGATTTTTGTGTATGACTGATGGTTTGAGCTGCAAGACATTTTAAATTTTCGGAATAGGAACAAGCTAGAATGATATAAACATTTGTGTCCTCTTGTGCAGATATGCATGTGCATGTGAAGAAGGGTGGAAGAACCATTTTTATGCCCCCGGTAACTTATGTGAAAATACCATGATAACTTGCATATCACATGCGTGGTAACTTATGTAGCCTAGATGTGGTAACTTTTGGCCCCTCAAAAAAGTCATCGAAACATATCAATACGGGATCTAGTTTTGATGATCTCGTCACGACTAATCTTTTATGTGAAAATGATTTTTGCATCGAACCGATGGTTTGAGCTACAAAATATTTTAAATTTTTGGAATAAGGAGAATCTAGGATGACATTAACATTTTTGTCCTCTAGTGCATGCATATAATTAGAAGAAGGGAGTGCACATAAAAGGAGAGAAAATCATGCTAATGCACGTATGCACGTATATAGAGAGAAGGAAGATGGTGTGTGGTAATTTTTCTTATATGGCACACGTGTGCCAAATATCGCAGTCCTTAAAAAAAATGTCTTTTCCCACTGAAGAAGGAAAAAAGTATGTCTTCCCTATACCTTCCTGCACCACGGAAGAACAAAAACCAGTGGCCTCACTCTGTCGACATGATCTCACAAAAGAACTCACGAAATAGGTCTATCTTGCATGTTCACATACACATCATAGTACACAGAGCTACACAACCCACAAGCGGTAATGACACTAACATCCAACTAAATCTGCAAGCTATCCAGCTCAAGGAACGTACATCACCATTACACAACAACTAAAAACTTTCCCGCGCACCCGACTTTCCCCCACCCGCTGGAGCGTGCAAAACCGTCCCGCGCACGCTAAAACCCACTTTACAGTGCGCGCGTTCTTTGCAGCCACTGTTGGAGATGCTCTTATATGTACTATCTATGCACTGGCTTTACATGCAGTCTATGTTGCAACGTGATCGACCACTGTTCAAAGTGGTTTATACAGACAGTGTCAGTTTTTAGTCAGCCTTTTTGAGTGTGACTGTGTATCTTTTTTTTGTGAAATAACTCTTGTATTACACAAAAACTTTACGGATTACAATCACATTCACAAACATTCACGACGTCCTCCGGTCCGGAAGCAAGCCAGACAGTCGTACGTCCACCAGTCCTACCAAAATTTGCCATATAGTTGCTAGCAATATTTTGGCTACGACGGATGTGAGTAATGCAAGAATTCCGTTCCTTCATATATTCCTTGATCTCCAACACAATTGGGGCGTATTTTGATCTGTTGCTTTCTTTACTCTGCACCATTGAAACACCCTGGAGACAATCTGATTCAATATCAATTGGTAACGTACTCCATTGCAGTGAGAGCATCAGGCCTTCCATGATAGCTCGAAGCTCAGCTTCAAGCACGTCATAGCAAAAGGGCAGATGTCTACAAGAAGTGAAGATGATACTTCCCAAATGATCACGAAGTACCATTCCAGCACCACCAATTCCATCAGAGAAAGATCCATCTGTATTGAGCTTTACACGGCCCAAAGATGGGACTTTCCAGGGAAAATTAGGAGAGTCGTCACCACATGTACTGACATGGTGCGTGGCATGTTGTACTGCTATTCCCTTTTCCTTTATAGGATCCTGAACATGTATAGCAATAGCATGGAGGGACATCAAGTAGCTATCAAGGAATCTTGCAGACACATGCACTGGAGTTGCAGGCTTGAAATGAACTACTTCATTCCAAACATGCCATATACGCCATAACAACATCATTACCTTGACACGCATTTTTCGAAAATGGGGAATACCCCGGCCTCTGCATCTGGAGGATGCATACGGCCACTTTATTGATTATTAACACAAGACCTTACAAAGCCGTACAACAGTAAGACCAAAGCCACCATCTTCGCAACCTCTGTCGCTACTCCTATCTAACTGATGAAGGGGCGCTGATGGTCTGGGCCTAATACCAAACAGACCTCGCAGCCAAACCTAACATCTTAGACCTGAGGTCCCAACCAGGACTCCTTCCGGGTATGGGCACCCACCAGTCCAGCGTGCTCGTCAACCAGACCCCCTGCCGGGTATGAGGCCGCCGCAGCCACGTACCATCAATCCATCTTCAGAGCTGAACTGTTGCATGAACCGTGCCAGGCCTCACTGCCATCGACGCCACCACGACGCCAGACAGCGCCACCATCCTGCACTCGTCCATCATCACACGCCCACCTGCGAGACCCCCGCTGCTCCATGCCGCTGAGACCCGCCGTTGTCAACGTGCCAGATGCCACGCCGCTCCTCCTCTTGTCCCCTCCAGCCAACACTTGCTCCAAAACGATGCCCTCAGGAGGGAGAACGACATCGAAACGTCGCCATCGTCCGATCCGGTAGATCCAGATCAAGGGTTTCCCCCGGAGCCTTTCGATCGGGTTGACGTGACCTGCAACGACGATGCCTCGAGAAGGAAACGACGTCCGAGACGCCGCCATCGTCCGCCATGACCGCAGTCAGACGCGATTTTCACCGGAGGCCACGGCGTCCCGATCTCGCGGTTGGCTGGAACGGAGCCCTCCGCCGAACCGGTGACGTTGCCGCCGATCCGATCCCACCACCGTGCGACGCCCTGATGGAGAACCCGATCTAGATCGAAGACGACCTCGACCGAAACCCTGCCACCAGCACCGCCACACCGCGCCACCTCCTCCTAGCCCAGTCGCTGCCGGATCCAGCCGTCCCCGCCTCCGGGAGACCAGCCGGACGAGGCGCCCCTTGTCCCCAATCTGACGGCCCGCGCCGCCGCCACGAGGGCCAGAGGAAGGAGGGAATGCCCCGCCG